>NC_088223.1:85974229-85979229 GCF_036934945.1 Oncorhynchus masou masou | reverse complement strand
GTCTCAGAGCTACAGTATCTCCTCCTCTATGTCTGTCTGTCAGTCTCAGAGCTACAGTATCTCCTCCTCCATGTCTGTCTGTCAGTCTCAGAGCTACAGTATCTCCTCCTCTATGTCTGTCTGTCAGTCTCAGAGCTACAGTATCTCCTCCTCTATGTCTGTCTGTCAGTCTCAGAGCTACAGTATCTCCTCCTCCATGTCTCTGTCTGTCAGTCTCAGAGCTACAGTATCTCCTCCTCCATGTCTCTGTCTGTCAGTCTCAGAGCTACAGTATCTCCTCCTCCATGTCTGTCTGTCAGTCTCAGAGCTACAGTATCTCCTCCTCCATGTCTCTGTCTGTCAGTCTCAGAGCTACAGTATCTCCTCTATGTCTCTGTCTGTCAGTCTCAGAGCTACAGTATCTCCTCCTCCATGTCTGTCTGTCAGTCTCAGAGCTACAGTATCTCCTCCTCCATGTCTCTGTCTGTCAGTCTCAGAGCTACAGTATCTCCTCTCTATGTCTGTCTGTCATGTCTCTGTCTGTCAGTCTCAGAGCTACAGTATCTCCTCCTCCATGTCTCTGTCTGTCAGTCTCTGTCTGTCTCAGAGCTACAGTATCTCCTCCTCTATGTCTGTCTGTCAGTCTCAGAGCTACAGTATCTCCTCCTCTATGTCTGTCTGTCAGTCTCAGAGCTACAGTATCTCCTCCTCTATGTCTCTGTCTGTCAGTCTCAGAGCTACAGTATCTCCTCCTCCATGTCTCTGTCTGTCAGTCTCAGAGCTACAGTATCTCCTCCTCCATGTCTGTCTGTCAGTCTCAGAGCTACAGTATCTCCTCCTCCATGTCTGTCTGTCAGTCTCAGAGCTACAGTATCTCCTCCTCTATGTCTGTCTGTCAGTCTCAGAGCTACAGTATCTCCTCCTCCATGTCTGTCTGTCAGTCTCAGAGCTACAGTATCTCCTCCTCCATGTCTGTCTGTCAGTCTCAGAGCTACAGTATCTCCTCCTCCATGTCTGTCTGTCAGTCTCAGAGCTACAGTATCTCCTCCTCCATGTCTGTCTGTCAGTCTCAGAGCTACAGTATCTCCTCCATGTCTCTGTCTGTCAGTCTCAGAGCTACAGTATCTCCTCTATGTCTGTCTGTCAGTCTCAGAGCTACAGTATCTCCTCCATGTCTGTCTGTCAGTCTCAGAGCTACAGTATCTCCTCCTCTATATCTGTCTGACAGTCTCAGAGCTAGTATATCTACAGTAAATGAACTCCTTTTGCATTATTTATGTAGTGTCATAAATTATCTAGCTATTCCCCATATCTAGTCACATAAACCCACAGGATGGTTTTCTGCTACAGTATAGACTCCCCTTACAGGCAGAGGTTTCCAGCTATCAGAATAAGACAGGTCTGTGTGTGAGTGGAGGTTGTGTAAACAAAACCATTGCAGAAATATGAAATAGATTCGCTTCAATCTTTCCCCAAATATATACCTGTTTGGATTTGTTCAATCTGGTCACATTCTCGCTCTCTTTCTGTCTCTCTGTCTTTCTCTCTGTCTCTCTCTCTACCGCTCTCTCTCCCTCTCTCTCTCTCTACCGCTCTCTCTCTCTCGTTCTCTCTCTCTGTCTCTCTCTCTGTATCTCTCTACCGCTCTCTCTCTCGCTCTCTCTCTCTGTCTCTCTCCCTCTCTGTCTCTCTCTCTCTCTCTCTGTATCTCTCTCTACCGCTCTCTCTCTCTGTCTCTCTCCCTCTCTGTCTCTCTCCCTCTCTGTCTCTCTCTCTGTCAATTCAATTCAATTCAAGGACTTTATTGGCATGGGAAACATGTGTTAACATTTCCAAAGCAAGTGAGGTAGATAATATATAAAGTCTCTCTCTTGCTCTCTCCCTAGCTTTCTCTCTGTCTATCGCTCTCTCTCTCTGTCTATCGCTCTCTCGCTGTCTTTCTCTCTCTCGCTCTCTCTCGCTGTCTTTCTCTCTCTCGCTGTCTTTCTCTCTCTCGTACTCTCTCCCTCTCTCTCTCTTTCTACTCTAAAATATCTCTGACTTACCCATGGCAAGACCCAGTAGTTTCTGTACTCTGGAGTTCACCCCCACAATCCTGTATAGACCCTGCTCATCGATGCCTGTGGGAGGGAACAGAACAGAGACACAGAACAGTATTCAGACCCCTTGACTTCTTCCACATTTTGTTACGTTACAACCATGTTCTAAAATGGATGAAATAAAACATTTTCCTCAGCAATCTACACACAATACCCCATAAGGACAATTGTCTGTAGAACTCAAAGACAGGATTGTGTTGAAACATTGAAGGTCCCCAAGAACACAGTTGCCTCCATCATTCTTAAATGGAAGAAGTTTGGAACCACCAAGACTCTTCCTAGAGCTGAGCAGTCTGGGGAGAAGGGCCTTAGTGAGAGGTGACCAAGAACCTGATGGTCACTCTGACAGAGCTCTAGAGTTCCTCTGCAGAGATTGGAGAACCTTCCAGAAGGACAACCATCTCTCCTGCACTCCACCAATCAGGCCTTTATGGTAGTGGCCAGACGAAAGCCATTCTTCAGTAAAAAGGCACCTGACAGCCCGCTTGGAGTTTGCCAAAAGGCACCGTAAGACTTGAAGACCATGAGAAACAAGATTCTCTGGTCTGATGTAACCAACATTGAACTCTTTGGCCTGAATGCCAAGCGTCACATCTGGAGGAAACCTGGCACCATCCCTACGGTGAAGCATGGTGGTGGCAGCATCATGCTGTGGGGTTGCTTTTCAGTGACAGGCACAGGGGGAGACTAGTCAGGATCGAGGCAAAGATGAAGAGAGCAAAGTACAGAGAGGTCCTTGATGAAAACCTGCTCAGAGAGCTCAGGACCTCAGACTGGGGTGAAGGTTCACCTTCCAACAGGACAATGACTCTAAGCACACAGCCAAGACAACGTAGGAATGGCTTCGGGACAAGTCTCTGAATGTCCTTGAGTGGCCGAGCCAAAGATCCGGACTTGAACCCGTTCAAACATCTCTGGAGAGACCTGAAAATAGATGTGCAGCAACGCTCCCCATCCAACCTGACAGAGCTGGAGAATCATACCCATGAAGACTCGAGGCTGTAATCACTGCCAAAGGTTCTTCAATAAAGTACTGCGCAAAGGGGCTGAATACTTATGTAAATGTGATATTTGAGTTTTTTTATTTTGAACAGATTAGCTAACATTTCTAAAAAAAAACGTTTTATCTTTGTCATTATGGGGTATTGTGTGTAGATTGATAAGGGGAAAAAAATTGTATCAATTTTAGAATAAAGTTGTAACGTAACAAAATGTGGAACAAGTCAATGGGTCTGAATACTTTCTGCACTGTATATAAAGATCTTATAGGACCTATAAGATTCACACCAGCGTGGGCTGTAAGCAACCCAGCCTTAGTTCAATACCTCTGGTCTCCACAGCATAGATGAACTTCTTCACCACGTTGAAGCCAACCACGTCCAGCTGGACCACTGTGACATGGAGAGAGAGGAAGGGAGAGAGAGGGATTGAGGGATTGGGGAGGGAGGGAGGGGGGAGGGAGGGAGGGAGGGAGGGAGGAGGGAGAGGAGGGATTGAGGGAGGGAGGGAGGGAGGGAGGGGGAGGGAGAGGGGAGGGGAGAGGGAGGGAGGGAGGGAGGGAGGGAGGGAGGGGAGGGAGGAGGGAGGGAGGGAGGGAGGGAGGGAGGGGAGGGAGGGAGGGAGGGGGAGGGAGGGAGGGAGGGAGGGAGGGAGGGAGGGAGGGAGGGAGGGAGGGAGGGAGGGAGGGAGGGAGGGGGAGGGGGAGGGATTGAGGGAGGGGAGGGATGGGAGGGAGGGAGGGAGGGAGGGGAGGGATTGAGGGAGGGAGGGAGGGAGGGAGGGATTGAGGGAGGGAGGGATTGAGGGAGGAAGGGAGGGAGAGGGATTGAGGGAGGGAGGAGGGAGGAGGGAGGGGAGGGAGGGAGGGAGGGAGGGAGGGATTGAGGGAGGGAGGGAGGGAGGGGGGAGGGAGGGAGGGAGGGAGGGAGAGGGAGGGAGGGAGGGATTGAGGGAGGGAGGGAGGGAGGGAGGGAGGGAGGGAGGGAGGGAGGGAGGGAGGGGGAGGGAGGGAGGGGAGGGAGGGAGGGAGGGAGGGAGGGAGGGAGGGAGGGAGGGGAGGGAGGGAGGGGGAGGGAGGGAGGGAGGGAGGGGGAGGGAGGGAGGGAGGGAGGGAGGGGAGGGATTGGGAGGGAGGGATTGAGGGAGGGAGGGAGGGAGGGAGGGAGGGAGGGAGGGAGGGAGGGAGGGAGGGATTGAGGGAGGGAGGGGAGGGAGGGATTGAGGGAGGGAGGGATTGAGGGAGGGATTGAGGGAGGGATTGAGGGAGGAAGGGAGGGAGGGAGGGGAGGGAGGGAGGGATTGAGAGGGAGGGAGGGATTGAGGGAGGGAGAGAGGGAGGGAGGGAGGGAGGGAGGGAGGGAGGGAGGGAGGGAGGAGGAGGGAGGAGGGAGGGAGGGAGGGAGGGAGGGAGGGAGGGATTGAGGGAGGGATTGAGGGAGGGATTGAGGGAGGGAGGGAGGGAGGGAGGGAGGGAGGGAGGGAGGGAGGGAGGGAGGGAGGGAGGGAGGGAGGGGGAGGGAGGGAGGGAGGGAGGGAGGGATTGAGGGAGGGATTGAGGGAGGGAGGGATTGAGGGGGGGAGGGAGGGAGGGAGGGAGGGAGGAGGGAGGGAGGGAGGGAGGGAGGGAGGGAGGGAGGGAGGGAGGGAGGGAGGGAGGGAGGGAGGGAGGGAGGGAGGGAGGGAGGGAGGGAGGGGGAAGGGAGAGGGAGGGAGAAACAGAGGTAAAGAAGAAAATGAATCCCATCAATTATCAGTGTGCATTGATCTGGACAGATGGTAGAGTAAAGGTAATGAATACCAATGAGTCACTTACTGCCTTCACTTTGGCTGTCTCTGTTTAAGTTATAGACCTGGAAGGAACAGAAACACCAGGTTACCACGGTTACACCGCTTAGCTTCACCGCCAGCACCACCAGTCTCAAA
>NC_088223.1:85944229-85969229 GCF_036934945.1 Oncorhynchus masou masou | reverse complement strand
TGTGTGTGTGTGTGTGTGTGTGTGTGTGTGTGTGTGTGTGTGTGTGTGTGTGTGTGTGTGTGTGTGTGCGTGCGTGCGTGTGTGTGTGTGTCTGTGCGTGGTAATTGGATGAGTTGGCCCCTGTAGTTGGGGCTCTAGTCTCCCCTATACTTGGGTGTAGTAGAGCAGAACTTATCCCTGTCAAGATATTGGGCTTGGCATGGGCACTGTGTTAACTACTGTCTGAGAGTGGCACTGCAGGAGAGGCTGTCCCGCTGCCAGCTCTGTGTGTCAACCCTGCCAGCCCTGAGTCACGGTACCATGACCTGCCACCCATGGCAAGATTAGAGCCCTGCATCATCGCTGACAGGCCAAAACAAGCGAGCGAGCAATGCCAACATTTATTTCTCTCTATTCTCGCTCTTCTCTCTCTCACTCTCTGTCTCTCTGCTCCAACAACTACATGGTCCCATGGCATGGCAGAGTGGCATTCTGGGTAGAAACAAACAGACAACACACCACTTTGCCTCCAGACTTCTGGTCAAACAGGACCATGGTGACTCGTTTGGGCTCTCGATGGTAGGTGCAGTAGTACTTGACCCAGGTTGACACAAAAGAACCTGAGAGAGGGAAGCAAGAGAAACAGAGAGAAGCAGACAGAGAGGCAGAGAAGAAGCAGAGAGAAAAGCAGAGAGAGAAGCAGAGAGAAGGAGAGAGAAAAGCAGAGAGAAGCAGAGAGAAGCAGAGAGAGAAGCAGAGAGAAGCAGAGAGAGAAGCAGAGAGAGAAGCAGAGAGAAAAGCAGAGAGAAGCAGAGAGAAGCAGAGAGAGAAGGAGAGAGAGAAGCAGAGAGAAGCAGAGAGAGAAGCAGAGAAAAGCAGAGAGAGAAGCAGAGAGAGAGGAAAAGCAGAAGAAGCAGAGAAGAAGAGAGAAGCAGAGAGAGGAGAGGGAGAAGCAGAGAGAAGGAGAGAGAAAAGCAGAGAGAAGCAGAGGGAGAAGCAGAGAGAGAAGCAGAGAGAGAAGCAGAGAGAAGGAGAGAGAAAAGCAGAGAGAAGCAGAGAGAGAAGCAGAGAGAGAAGGAGAGAGAGAAGCAGAGAGAGAAGCAGAGAAAAGCAGAGAGAGAAGCAGAGAGAAGCAGAGAGAGGAGAGGGAAAAGCAGAGAGAAGCAGAGGGAGAAGCAGAGAGAAGCAGAAGCAGAGAGAAAGCAGAGAGAAGCAGAGAGCAGAGAGAAGCAGAAGAGAGAAAAGCAGAGAGAGAGAAGCAGAAGCAGAGAAGCAGAGAGAGAAGCAGAGAGAAGCAGAGAGAGAAGCAGAGAGAAAAGAGAAAAGCAGAGAGAGAAGCAGAGAAAAGCAGAGAAGCAGAGAAAAGCAGAGGGAGAAGCAGAGAGAAGCAGAGAGATAAGCAGAGAAAAGCAGAGAGAAGCAGAGAGAAAAGCAGAGAGAGAAGCAGAGAGAAGCAGAGAGAAAAGCAGAGAGAGAAGCAGAGAGAAGCAGAGAGAGAAGCAGAGAGAAGGAGAGAGGAAAGGAGAGAGGAAAGCAGAGAGAGAAGCAGAGAGAGAAGCAGAGAGAAAAGCAGAAGGAAGCCGAGAGAGAAGCAGAGAGAAGCAGAGAGAGAAGGAGAGAGAGAAGCAGAGAGAAGCAGAGAAAAGCAGAGAGAGAAGCAGAGAGAGGATAGAAAAGCAGAGAGAAGCAGAGGGAGAAGCAGAGAGAGAGGCAGAGAGAAAAGCAGAGAGAAAAGCAGAGAGAAGCAGAGAGAAAAGGAGAGAGAAGCAGAGAGAGAAGCAAAGAGAAAAGCAGAGAAGCAGAGAGAAAAGCAGAGAGAAAAGCAGAGAGAAGCAGAGAGAGAAGCAGAGAGAAAAGCAGAGATAAGCAGAGAGAGAAGCATAGAGAGAAGCAGAGAGAAAAACAGAGAGAAGCAGAGACAGTAGCAGAGAGAGAAGCAGAGAGAATCAGAGAGTGGGGGAGCAATGAAAAAATGGTTTTGGTTACCAATTTATTAATGCACATGCTCAGTGCCCTTGTCACCTCTTGGAGTCTCATCCTGAATACAATTACTCTTGTTGTTTCTATGAGGGAAATGCAAATCTATTTGTACAACAACACTGGTACTACTTTTCTAAATGGTAAAAATAAATGACTAAATAGTGATATGATATGTGACCTTATTGCATCATGAGAGAGAGAAAGATTGTCTGTGTGTGTGTGCTTGTGTGTGTGTGTGAGAGACAGTGAGATCGAGAACGAGAAAGGAGTGAGAGAGACAGAGAGCAGGACAGGACACTCACGTTTCTCCTGTACAAACAGATATCCCTCCATGGTGTCATGGCTGATGCTCTTGTGTTCATGGGGGTTCTCCTTCATCTTCCTCATCAGACACTCCACCTCAGACCGGGTGCTTTCAAAACGGTTCCGTGTCTTCACAGGAGGAGAGGAGACAGAATGATGGAAACATCCCACCTACCATCCTGCATTCTGAGCTATTGACCACTGTCTACAGTTGTTGGGTTAGAGCTATTGACCGCTGTCTACAGTTGTTGGGTTAGAGCTATTGACCACTGTCTACAGTTGTTGGGTTAGAGCTATTGACCACTGTCTTGTTGGGTTAGAGCTATTGACCGCTGTCTAGTTGTTGGGTTAGAGCTATTGACCACTGTCTACAGTTGTTGGGTTAGAGCTATTGACCACTGTCTACAGTTGTTGGGTTAGAGCTATTGACCACTGTCTACAGTTGTTGGGTTAGAGCTATTGACCACTGTCTACAGTTGTTGGGTTAGAGCTATTGACCACTGTCTACAGTTGTTGGGTTAGAGCTATTGACCACTGTCTACAGTTGTTGGGTTAGAGCTATTGACCACTGTCTACAGTTGTTGGGTTAGAGCTATTGACCACTGTCTACAGTTGTTGGGTTAGAGCTATTGACCACTGTCTACAGTTGTTGGGTTAGAGCTATTGACCACTGTCTACAGTTGGGTTAGAGCTATTGACCACTTCTACAGTTGTTGGGTTAGAGCTATTGACCACTGTCTACAGTTGTTGGGTTAGAGCTATTGACCGCTGTCTACAGTTGTTGGGTTAGAGCTATTGACCACTGTCTACAGTTGTTGGGTTAGAGCAGTTGTTGTTGGTTAGAGCTATTGACCACTGTCTACAGTTGTTGGGTTAGAGCTATTGACCACTGTCTACAGTTGTTGGGTTAGAGCTATTGACCACTGTCTACAGTTGTTGGGTTAGAGCTATTGACCACTGTCTACAGTTGTTGGGTTAGAGCTATTGACCACTGTCTACAGTTGTTGGGTTAGAGCTTTGACCACTGTCTACAGTTGTTGGGTTAGAGCTTTGACCACTGTCTACAGTTGTTGGGTTAGAGCTATTGACCACTGTCTACAGTTGTTGGGTTAGAGCTATTGACCACTGTCTACAGTTGTTGGGTTAGAGCTATTGACCGCTGTCTACAGTTGTTGGGTTAGAGCTATTGACCGCAGTTGTTGGGTTAGAGCTATTGACCACTGTCTACAGTTGTTGGGTTAGAGCTATTGACCACTGTCTACAGTTGTTGGGTTAGAGCTATTGACCGCTGTCTACAGTTGTTGGGTTAGAGCTATTGACCGCTGTCTACAGTTGTTGGGTTAGAGCTATTGACCACTGTCTACAGTTGTTGGGTTAGATTGATATTGACCACTGTCTACAGTTGTTGGGTTAGAGCTATTGACCACTGTCTACAGTTGTTGGGTTAGGGCTATTGACTGCTGTCTACAGTTAGAGCTATTGACCACTGTCTACAGTTGTTGGGTTAGAGCTATTGACCACTGTCTACAGTTGTTGGGTTAGAGCTATTGACCACTACAGTTCTACACTGTTGTTGTTGGGTTAGAGCTATTGACCACTGTCTACAGTTGTTGGGTTAGAGCTATTGACACTGTCTACAGTTGTTGGGTTAGAGCTATTGACCGCTGTCTACAGTTGTTGGGTTAGAGCTATTGACCGCTGTCTACAGTTGTTGGGTTAGAGCTATTGACCGCTGTCTACAGTTGTTGGGTTAGTTAGAGCTATTGACCGCTGTCTACAGTTGTTGGGTTAGAGATATTGACCACTGTCTATAGTTGTTGGGTTAGGGCTATTGACTGCTGTCTACAGTTGTTGGGTTAGAGCTATTGACCTCTGTCTACAGTTGTTGGGTTAGAGCTATTGACCGCTGTCTACAGTTGTTGGGTTAGAGCTATTGACCACTGTCTATAGTTGTTGGGTTAGGGCTATTGACTGCTGTCTACAGTTAGAGCTATTGACCACTGTCTACAGTTGTTGGGTTAGGGCTATTGACTGCTGTCTACAGTTAGAGCTATTGACCATTGTCTACAGTTGTTGGGTTAGAGCTATTGACCACTGTCTACAGTTGTTGGGTTAGGGCTATTGACCACTGTCTACAGTTGTTGGGTTAGAGCTATTGACCACTGTCTACAGTTGTTGGGTTAGGGCTATTGACCACTGTCTACAGTTGTTGGGTTAGAGCTATTGACCACTGTCTACAGTTGTTGGGTTAGGGCTATTGACCACTGTCTACAGTTGTTGGGTTAGAGCTATTGACCACTGTCTACAGTTGTTGGGTTAGGGCTATTGACCACTGTCTACAGTTGTTGGGTTAGAGCTATTGACCACTGTCTACAGTTGTTGGGTTAGGGCTATTGACCACTGTCTACAGTTGTTGGGTTAGAGCTATTGACCACTATCTACAGTTAGAGCTATTGACCACTGTCTACAGTTGTTGGGTTAGAGCTATTGACCACTGTCTACAGTTGTTGGGTTAGAGCTATTGACCACTGTCTACAGTTGTTGGGTTAGAGCTATTTACCGCTGTCTACAGTTGTTGGGTTAGAGCTATTCACCGCTGTCTACAGTTGTTGGGTTAGAGCTATTGACCACTGTCTACAGTTGTTGGGTTAGAGCTATTGACCACTGTCTACAGTTGTCGGGTTAGAGCTATTGACCACTGTCTACAGTTGTTGGGTTAGAGCTATTGACCACTGTCTACAGTTGTTGGGTTAGAGCTATTGACCACTGTCTACAGTTGTCGGGTTAGAGCTATTGACCACTGTCTACAGTTGTTGGGTTAGAGCTATTGACCACTGTCTACAGTTGTTGGGTTAGAGCTATTGACCACTGTCTACAGTTGTTGGGTTAGAGCTATTGCCTTGAAAGATGCAGTAGATGCAATAAGTTGGCAAAAGATGAAATATGATCAGCACCTCATGCCTGTAATGTATGGCATTAACATGCATCTTACATTCTGAATGCTGATGGTGAGGTCTGTCTTGAAGTGGTTGAAGTCTTTGGCCAGCTCGTACCCATGATGGTAGTAAGTAAACAGCCCTTGAAGGAATGCCAGCAACTAGAATTGATGTAGAGGATGACAGGGAAAAGAAACACGGTTGAGAAACATTCCTCTCAACTCAATTAAATGAAATCAACCAAATCTACTCTAATTTGCTTTCAAAGGTACTTGTTGTCAGCTACATTCTAAAGCTACATATGTAGGATCTTAATTTGATGACCCTGTTGCAGGAGAACTTTCCTGAAATGCAGGAAATTGAAGTGTATTCGAGGTTAAAAAAGCCTTTTGAAGTTTGTCATTACCACTTTGAAAATTCAGACTTGATTTTTCCTTAGTAAAAATGTATCCACCCCTACAAATATGTCTGTTCATTATAATCCACATACTGTAATAATTCACATTTCCTGTTGCAGCAGCATTATTTTCCTGCGGTAGTAAACTGGCTGAAATTAAGACCTGACATTTGTACATGTATCTACATTGTGAAGTCAGTGTGTTTCATAGAGAGATGAGGTGATTGAGCATGAAAGTTGTATAGACTAAAGTAACTGTAGAACAGTAACAAGCATATCGCTACACTCGCAATAGCATCTGCTAAACACGTGTATGTGACAAATAAAGGTTTATTTGATTTGAGTTGTACAGAAGCAGTAGTGAAGTAACTGTAGTACAGTAACAGCAGTAACAGTAGTAGAAAAACAGTAGTCACCGTAGTAAAGTAACAGTAGTAACAATAGTACAGTAACAGTAGAACAGTAGAACAGTAACAGTAGAACAGTAGAACAGTAAGAGTAGAAAAGTAACAGTAGAACAGTAGCAGTAGAACAGTAGAACAGTAACAGAGGAACAGCAGAACAGTAACAGTAGTACAGTAGCAGTAGTAACAGTAGAACAGTAACGGTAGAACAGTAACAGTAGAACAGTAACAGTAGAACAGTAACGGTAGAACAGTAACAGTAGAACAGTAACAGTAGAACAGTAACAGTAGAACAGTAGAACAGTAACAGTAGAATAGTAACAGTAGAACAGTAGCAGTAGTACAGTAGCAGTAGAACAGTAACAATAGAACAGTAACAGTAGAACAGTAGAACAGTAGAACAGTAACAGTAGAACAGTAGAACAGTAAGAGTAGAAAAGTAGCAGTAGTACAGTAGCAGTAGAACAGTAGAACAGTAGAACAGTAACAGTAGAACAGTAGCAGTAGAACAGTAACAGTAGAACAGTAACAGTAGTACAGTAACAGTAGAACAGTAACAGTAGAACAGTAGAACAGTAACAGTAGAACAGTAGCAGTAGTACAGTAGCAGTAGCACAGTAGAACAGTAACAGTAGAACAGTAACAGTAGAACAGTAACAGTAGTACCGTAGCAGTAGTAACAGTAGAACAGTAACAGTAGAACAGTAGAACAGTAACAGTAGAACAGTAACAGTAGAACAGTAACAGTAGTATAGTAACAGTAGAACAGTAATAGTAGAACAGTAACAGTAGAACAGTAACAGTAGAACAGTAACGGTAGAACAGTAACAGTAGAACAGAAACAGTAGAACAGTAGAACAGTAACGGTACAACACTAACAGTAGAACAGTAACAGTAGAACAGTAACGGTACAACACTAACAGTAGAACAGTAACAGTAGAACAGTAACAGTAGAACAGTAGAACAGTAACAGTAGTATAGTAATAGTAGTACAGTAACATTAGTACAGTACAGGTAGAACAGTAACAGTAGTACAGTAACAGTAGAACAGTAGCATAGAAACAGTAGAACAGTAACAGTAGTACATTAACAGGAGAACAGTAACAGTAGTATAGTAACAGTAGAACAGTAACAGTAGAATAGTAACAGTAGTACAGTAACAGAAGTATAGTAACAGTAGAACAGTAACAGGAGAACAGTAACAGAAGTACAGTAACAGTAGTATAGTAATAGTAGAACAGTAACAGTAGAACAGTAACAGTAGAACAGTAACAGTAGTACAGTAACAGTAGAACAGTAACAGTAGAACAGTAACAGTAGTATAGTAACAGTAGAACAGTAACAGTAGTACAGTAACAGTAGAACAGTAACAGTAGTATAGTAACAGTAGAACAGTAACAGTAGAACAGTAACAGTAGTACAGTAACAGTAGAACAGTAACAGTAGTATAGTAACAGTAGAACAGTAACAGTAGTACAGTAACAGTAGAACAGTAACAGTAGTATAGTAACAGTAGAACAGTAACAGTAGAACAGTAACAGTAGTATAGTAACAGTAGAACAGTAACAGTAGAACAGTAACAGAAGTATAGTAACAGTAGAACAGTAACAGTAGTACAGTAACAGTAGAACAGTAACAGTAGTACAGTAACAGTAGTATAGTAACAGTAGAACAGTCACCGTAGAACAGTAACAGTAACAGTAGTACAGTAACAGTAGAACAGTAACAGTAGTATAGTAACAGTAGAACAGTAACAGTAGTATAGTAACAGTAGAACAGTAACAGTAGTACAGTAACAGTAGAACAGTAACAGTAGTATAGTAACAGTAGAACAGTAACAGTAGTACAGTAACAGTAGAACAGTAACAGTAGTATAGTAACAGTAGAACAGTAACAGTAGAACAGTAACAGTAACAGTAGTATAGTAACAGTAGAACAGTAACAGTAACAGTAGTGTAGTAACAGTAGAACAGTAACAGTAGAACAGTAACAGTAGAATAGTAGAACAGTAACAGTAGAATAGTAACAGTAGAACAGTAGCAGTAGTACAGTAGCAGTAGTACAGTAGCAGTAGAACAGTAGAACAGTAAGAGTAGAACAGTCGCAGTAGTACAGTAGCAGTAGAACAGTAACAGTAGAACAGTAACAGTAGTATAGTAACAGTAGAACCATAACAGTAGTATAGTAACAGTAGAACAGTAACGGTAGAACAGTAACAGTAGAACAGAAACAGTAGAACAGTAGAACAGTAACGGTACAACACTAACATTAGAACAGTAACAGTAGAACAGTAGAACAGTAAAAGTAGTATAGTAACAGTAGTACAGTAGAACAGTAACAGTAGAATAGTAACAGTAGAATAGTAGAACAGTAACAGTAGAATAGTAACAGTAGAACAGTAGCAGTAGTACAGTAAAACAGTACAGTAGAACAGTAACAGTAGTATAGTAACAGTAGAACCGTAACAGTAACAGTAGTATAGTAACAGTAGAACAGTAACAGTAACAGTAGTATAGTAACAGTAGAACCGTAACAGTAACAGTAACAGTATAACAGTAACAGTAGTACAGTAACAGTAGAACAGTAACAGTAGAACAGTAACAGTAACAGTAGTATAGTAACAGTAGAACAGTAACAGTAACAGTAGTATAGTAACAGTAGAACAGTAACAGTAGAACAGTAACAGTAGAACAGTAACAGTAGTATAGTAACAGTAGAACCGTAACAGTAACAGTAGTATAGTAACAGTAGAACAGTAACAGTAGAACAGTAACAGTAGTATAGTAACAGTAGAACAGTAACAGTAGAACAGTAACAGTAGAACAGTAACAGTAGTATAGTAACAGTAGTACAGTAACAGTAGTATAGTAACAGTAGAACAGTAACAGTAGTATAGTAACAGTAGAACAGTAACAGTAGTACAGTAACAGTAGTATAGTAACAGTAGAACAGTAACAGTAGTATAGTAACAGTAGTACAGTAACAGTAGTACAGTAACAGTAGTATAGTAACAGTAGAACAGTAACAGTAGAACAGTAACAGTAGTATAGTAACAGTAGAACAGTAACAGTAGAACAGTAACAGTAGAACAGTAACAGTAACAGTAGTATAGTAACAGTAGAACAGTAAAAGTAGTATAGTAACAGTAGTACAGTAGCAGGAGAACAGTGACATTAGAACAGTAACAGTAGAACAGTAACAGTAGAATAGTAGAACAGTAACAGTAGAATAGTAACAGTAGAACAGTAGCAGTAGTACAGTAGCAGTAGAACAGTAACAGTAGTACAGTAGCAGTAGAACAGTAGAACAGTAGTACAGTAGAACAGTAAAAGTAGAACAGTAACAGTGGAACAGTAACAGTAGAACAGTCACCGTAGAACAGTAGAACAGTAACAGTAGAATAGTAACAGTAGAACAGTAACAGTAGTACATTAACAGTAGAACAGTAACAGTAGTATAGTAACAGTAGAACCGTAACAGTAACAGTAGAACAGTAACAGTAGTACAGTAACAGTAGAACAGTAACAGTAGAACCGTAACAGTAGTATATTAACAGTAGTACAGTAACAGTAGAACCGTAACAGTAACAGTAGTACAGTAACAGTAGAACAGTAACAGTAGAACAGTAACAGTAACAGTAGTACAGTAACAGTAGAACAGTAACAGTAGAACAGTAACAGTAACAGTAGTATAGTAACAGTAGTACAGTAACAGTAGAACAGTAACAGTAGTACAGTAACAGTAGTATAGTAACAGTAGAACAGTAACAGTAGTACAGTAACAGTAGTACAGTAACAGTAGTACAGTAACAGTAGTATAGTAACAGTAGAACAGTAACAGTAGAACAGTAACAGTAGTATAGTAACAGTAGAACAGTAACAGTAGAACAGTAACAGTAGAACAGTAACAGTAACAGTAGTATAGTAACAGTAGAACAGTAACAGTAGTATAGTAACAGTAGTACAGTAGAACAGTAACAGTAGAACAGTAACAGTAGAACAGTAGAACAGTAACAGTAGAATAGTAACAGTAGAACAGTAACAGTAGAACAGTAACAGTAGAACAGTAACAGTAGAACAGTAACAGTAGAACCGTAACAGTAACAGTAGTATAGTAACAGTAGAACAGTAACAGTAGTATAGTAACAGTAGAACAGTAACAGTAGTATAGTAACAGTAGAACCGTAACAGTAACAGTAGTATAGTAACAGTAGAACAGTAACAGTAGAACAGTAACAGTAGAACAGTAACAGTAGTATAGTAACAGTAGAACCGTAACAGTAACAGTAGTATAGTAACAGTAGAACAGTAACAGTAGTATAGTAACAGTAGAACAGTAACAGTAGAACCGTAACAGTAACAGTAGAACAGTAACAGTAGAGCAGTAACAGTAGAACAGTCACAATCGTAGGGTTGCAAAACTCCAGTACCTTTCCCCAAATTCCCAGGTTTTCCAGAAATCCTGGTTGTAAGGTTCAGGAGGGAATAAGCAGAAAATACGTCTTCCAACCAGGATTTCTGGAAAACCTGGACGTTTTGGGAAAGGTACTAGAGTTATGCAACCCTGAGCAGTATACAGTAAAAGACAGCAGATGCTGAGGGCCGTTGGCATTCTCACTCACCGGCTCTACGAAGTCAAACATCTTCCTCTCCTGGACTTCCTGCACCTTGAACACATACTCCAGAGACACCTCATAGAAATGCTGCCGCACGTGGTCCACCTGACTGTCTGCCTGCACAACACACACGTGACTCTGTTGGAACTAACGTTCAGGACACACACATCACCTCAGGATTGAAGTGAGACAACTCACAAACACATGAACACTTAAAGGTAAACATGGACCTACTGCAGCAAAGGAAAGGTGTGTGCTTACTTCATGGAAACATGGACCTACTGCAGCAAAGGAAAGGTGCGTGCTTACTTCATGGAAACATGGACCTACTGCAGCAAGGGAAAGGTGTGTGCTTACTTCATGGAAACATGGACCTACTGCAGCAAGAGAAGGTTGTGTGCTTACTTCATGGAAACATGGACCTACTGCAGCAAGAGAAAGGTGTGTGCTTACTTCATGGAAACATGGACCTACTGCAGCAAGAGAAAGGTGTGTGCTTACTTCATGGAAACATGGACCTACTGCAGCAAGAGAAAGGTGTGTGCTTACTTCATGGAAACATGGACCTACTGCAGCAAGAGAAAGGTGTGTGCTTACTTCATGGAAACATGGACCTACTGCAGCAAGAGAAAGGTGTGTGCTTACTTCATGGAAACATGGACCTACTGCAGCAAGAGAAATGTGTGTGCTTACTTCATGGAAACATGGACCTACTGCAGCAAGAGAAAGGTGTGTGCTTACTTCATGGAAACATGGACCTACTGAAGCAAGAGAAGGTTGTGTGCTTACTTCATGGAAACATGGACCTACTGCAGCAAGAGAAAGGTGTGTGCTTACTTCATGGAAACATGGACCTACTGCAGCAAGGGAAAGGTGTGTGCTTACTTCATGGAAACATGGACCTACTGCAGCAAGAGAAGGTTGTGTGCTTACTTCATGGAAACATGGACCTACTGCAGCAAGAGAAAGGTGTGTGCTTACTTCATGGAAACATGGACCTACTGCAGCAAGGGAAAGGTGTGTGCTTACTTCATGGAGATGTGCTTCTTTCTTCTTTGCTGATAGACTCAGGTGCTTCTCCAGTACAGCACAGTACTTCTCCGTCTCTTTGTCATATTTCTTCTTGGCTTCCTGTGAGACATCAGTAAAAAGGTCACCAACCTTCACTTTGTTTCCTCTAAAGTCCTGCACACCACACACAGCAATGTGTATTTTTAATTAACCAGGAAGCCCAATTGAGGTCAGAAGACCTCTTTCTTAAAGGAGACCTCTATATCAGACATATGGCCTATTTCCAAAAGGATTTAACCCGGTGTTATACCCAAAAGACTTGTTCTGTTTCAATCTACGCGGGCCAGCACCCATGCTTTACTGGCCCGTGGCTCTGATGGACTTGTCTCACTTGGGGCCAAAGCCAAGCCACTGGTACTGCAGCTTTAATTCACATAACAATGGCAAACTGTGGACCTTAACACCTTCTCACAAAGCAACTGTTTTGATTATGCAGGGTTGCTAATTCTGCTCTTTACAAGTTCTCACTGTCAGCCCCAGCTATGGAAACACAATGCCCCTAGTATATCATAAGGGTGTATACACTAGTGTAACACTGGTGTTACAGTCGAAAAGCAGCAATAGATCTCTGTTTTGGCATCATCACTGCTACACTCTTCGATACATGGGTGCCATCTGGAACCTGAAAGGATTCTTCAGCTGTCCTCATAGGAGAAACCTTTGAAGAGCCACGTTTGGTTCCAGGTGGAACCCATTCGGGTTCCATGTAGAATCCGTCCACAGACGGTTCTACATGGAACCCAAAAGAGTTCTAACTGGAACCAAAATGGTTCCAGCCGAAGAACTCTTTTGGATCCCTTTTTCTGAGAGTGTAGCTTCCAACAGAACATCATTTCTCAAGAGTCGTGGGTATTATTGGTATGTCCAGAGCTCAGCTTCACCGACAAACCTGGAAGCACATGTTGTGAGACACAGGTTGAAATCACAAGTCCTCTAGGGCTGCTGAAACCAACAGAGACAGCTCACAGCTGGTGGGAAAACAATCAACCACTTTATACCAAACCTCTGGTATTGTGAGGTCATCCACAGACAGACATACAGACATAACAGGGTGTGTCAGCACCAACACACAGTACAGCACTCATCACCCTGGGGCACATTGACTGTGTCCACACCTGCTACTGAGTGATGTCATCATCCCTGTCCACCCAGTCACATGACCCAGCTTTTCAAAACCAGCCAGTTTCCACAGGAAGTAGAACCAATCAACCCTCCTCAGAAAAGAATGACCACAACAGCTGCTCAACACATCACTTCGAAGCATATTAATATAGCAAACTAAAGTCATTCTTTTAGGTCTAACCCTTCATAATAAATGTACCTGCATCATGGCTGTTATACACTTTTGACATGTTTCAAGGCCGTGCTATTCTTGGGATGTCCCTATCCCCCATTGAAGTTGAAATGTTGAATGGTTAAGGTTAGGTACGGGTTATGGTTAAGATTAAGGTTAGGGTTTGGGGTAGGGACTTCCCAAGGATCCCGGAGAGAACTGACCTACGTTTCAACGTAGGCTTTTTGAGTTAAAGTATGCTTCAAACACTCAATTATTCTTCAAACATTCAATTAACATACACATCCTTCTAACTTCGACTTCAGGGTGTGAAGTACATTCACAAAGTTAAATCAATTTAATATCACTCTCAATATGATGTCTGTTACCTTTCTTCATTAACAATCAACCAGCTAAATCCTGATAAAGCCCTTCATGTATTACCATTATTGGCCAGGTGGAGGCAGTGTCTTATCACATACGACCTGTCAGCTCTGGCAGGCAGAGCAAAGAGCAATTTAGACACACTAGGGTAGTGTAGGGAGATCTCTGAATGCGGTCATCAATGGTGACTTAATAGAGGGATGCTCCTCCCTGCAGTGCATACATTACATAGTTTACCCTACAAACATACAACTTATACAGTTGAAGTCGGAAGTTTACATACATCTTCGCCAAATATATTTAAACTCCGTTTTTCACAATTCCTGACATTTAATCCTAGTAAACATTCTGTCTTAGGTCAGTTAGGATCACCACTTTATTTTAAGAATGTGAAATGTCAGAATAATAGTAGACAGAAAGATTTATCTCAGCTTTTATTTCTTTCATCACGTTCCCAGTGGGTCAGAAGTTTACATACACTCAATTAGTGTTTGGTAGCATTGCCTTTAAATTGTTTATTTAGCGTCAAACGTTTCAGGTAGCCCTTCACAAGCTTCCCATAATAAGTTGGGTGAATTTTGACACATTCTTCCAGATAAAGCTGGTGTAACTGAGTCAGGTTTGTAGGCCTCCTTGCTCACACAGCTTTTTCAGTTATGCCCACAGATTTTCTATAGGATTGAGGTCAGGGCTTGTAATGGCCACTCCAATACCTTGACTTTGTTGTCCTTAAGCCATTTTGCCACAACTTTGGAAGTGTGCTTGGGGTCATTTTCCATTTGGAAGACCCATTTGCGACCAAGCTTTAACTTTCTGATTGATGTCTTGAGATGTTGCTTTAATACAGGGGTGTCAAAGTCAAATGGACGGAGGGCCAAATAAAAAATTTTCAAGCCGAGGGCCGGACTTAATGTTCATTGAAAATTTTTAAATGACGCATATAGTCTAGTGAACCTAATTGAACCTACTGAAAACCTAACAAATATATTCCAATATGATCAGATAAATAAAGCAATATTTTCTATGGCTCTGTCAGTAATCTTTAATTTTCAACAGACACAAAAGACAAATTTCCTTTATATAAAAATCCCCATAACATGAACATTAAATGAAAAAACCGGTATTCAAGGCACCATCAGTAGCCTATATTTTGGTGGTTTTAGCAAAAGTGGGCTAAATTTACTTCAAAGAAAAAAACAATAATAGCAATTTTTATCATCCACTCAACTGAAATATTTTTAAAATATAATTGGATTGAAATACAATAAAATAAAGTGCAAAAATCTTAATCAAAAACAACACTTTGTTTAAGGAGAAGTAACATGCAGTGAAAACAAATATTAAACTTTAACTTTTAAACTTGAACTGAGTAAAAACTCTAAATATGTGATTGCACAGTAATGTTCACTTGTTTGAGGTTGAGGGTGATACTTGGTGGTGTCCCATCTTTTCCACAAGTTCATCAATGTTCGGGGTAAGGCTCTGAGCTGAGGAAATCCTCAGAATTGAGTGGAGGTGTTCAGGTAAGTCGACTTCTGTGTGATGTTTTGTTCAGGTTCATCAAAGAAAAAAGTTGTTCACACAGGTATGTGCTGCCAAACATAGACAACGTTTGAGCAGCCTGGATGCGCAGCTGGGGCATTGTGTCGGGGAGGAAACGGCGAACTCCGCAGCACCCACTGCCGCATATTTTGCCCTCAGTGCATCATTGCATTGGAGGTCAATCAACTCCATTTGAGGTTTGGTGGTGAGCTTTCCACGTCAACAGCAAATGGGTTACTGAGCAGTTCCAACCTGCTTTTTTGTGCTTCAAAGTCAGCAAATCGGCGTCGAAAGTCAGCGGCAAGCATACCTATTTTATCAGCCAACTGTGCGCTCGGGAACGCACTGGTAGAGAGCTTCTCTTTCATGGTCTGGCAGCTGGGAAAGTGGCTCAAATTTTCTTTCCGCATCTTCTCCCACAGAGTCAGTTTGGTTTTAAATGCCTTCACTGTACTGTACATATCAGAGATGACATGATCCCGACCCTGCAGCTGCAAGTTCATTGCATTCAGATGACTCGAATGTCACACAGAAAAGCCATTTCACACAGAAACATTTCGTCTCGGAGTTGTGTTGTGTCTTTCCCTTTGCTGTCCAAGAACAGACAAATTCACGAAGCTCGAAACATCTTTGAAGCACCTTTCCCTGGCTTAGCCATCGCACCTCTGTGTGATAAGGCAAATCACTTTGCTCCGTTTCTAACTCCGTCAGAAATGCCTTGAACTGGCGGTGATTCAAACCTTTGGCTCTGATAAAGTTAACTGTGCGCGTTGATGCTCATTACATGCTCCATTTTCAAGGCTTTACCGCACAACGCTTCCTGGTGTATGATACAATGATAAGCTGTCAGCTCACCTGTCGCGTTTTCCTTTGCATCTTTTCCCGTATCTTCGCCACCAGTCCGCTCCTGTGTCCACACAATACGCAGGTGCTCCGTTTTGTTTGTCAAACCCACGAAGTTTTTCCCAAGGCAGCTCCATCTCATTTACACATCTTGACACCTCTTCATACAAATCATGCCCCGTAGTTGTGCCATGCATAGGACGTAAAGCCAAAAACTCCTCTGTCACGCTTAAACTGGAGTCCACTCCGGGATGAAAATTGACAACTGGGCAATGTCAGAAATTTTACAGTGCTCTCATCCACAGCCAAGGAATATGCAATGAAATCTTTTCCCTTTTTCACAAGCTGCTCTTTTAGATTGATGGACAACTGGTCTACTCTCTCGGCAATGGTGTTTCTGCTCAGACTCACATTTAAAAAGAGTTGCCTTTTTTCTGGGCAAAACAAACTTTAATCATGCAGTTTTTGATGAAATCCCCCTCCGTAAATGGCCGGGCTGATTTAAATCTCTTCTGCCAAAATAAATGGCCTTGAAGCAGCCTGGCCTTGTGATTTGGCTTTTTTGAACAGAGCCTGTCGAGATTTGAGGCCTCGTTTTAATTCCTCTGCCTTTTGTAGCCTTTGTTCCATGTCCATATTCTTGTTTTTGTCCGCGTGTTTCGTTTCATAATGTCGTCTCAGATTATACTCTTTCAGTACCGCCACACTTTCTCCAACAGAAGACACATTACAGGTTTTCCAAAGCTAACTCCGTGAACTAAGTCCGAATCCCACCTTGTTTGAAACCCCGTTATCAGTGTCCACCTTCCGTTTTGCCATTTTTGATGGGTATCTGAAAGTTAATTTTACTGTGATGCTACTGCTGTGCCAATAAATATTGAAATGAAGCAGCCTACTGCTCGTCCCCGCATTGTGGGAAATGTCAAATTGCACGTGACCAGGGCTGCCGGCTTGCTCGGTCTGCGGGCCACTAATAATAAATCAAGATCATCCCAGGGGCCGTAAAAAACCTTCTCGCACAGTAGGCCGGATGTGGCCCGCGGGGCCTTGACTCTGACATATGTGCTTTAATATATCCACATAATTTTCCTTATTTTGTGAAGTGCACCAGTCCCTCCTGTTTCCTCCAGCATCTTCACATGGTCCTTTGCTGTTGTTCTGGGATTGATTTGCACTTTTCGCTTCAAAGTACGTTCATCTCTAGGAGACAGAACGCGTCTCCTTCCTGAGCATTATGACGGCTGTGTTTATGGTGTTTATACTTGCGTACTATTGTTTGTACAGATGAGCGTGGTAACTTCAGGCGTTTGGAAATTGCTCCCAAGGATGAACCAGACTTGTGGAGGTCTACAATTCCTTTTCTGAGGTCTTGGCGATTTCTTTTGATTTTCCCATGATGCCAAGCAAAGAGGCACTGAGTTTGAAGGTAGGCCTTGAAATACATCCACAGGTACACCTCCAATTGACTCAAATGATGTCAATTAGCCTATCAGAAGCTTCTAAAGCCATGATATCATTTTCTGGAATTTTCCAAGCTGTTTAAACTTCTTAGGGCTGCAATTCCGTTAACAGGATCGATATGACAACAACCAGTGAAAGTGCAGGGCGCCAAATTCAAAACAACAGAAATCTAATTAAAATTCCTCAAACATACATGTATTTTATACCGTTTTAAAGGTAATCTTGTTGTTAATCCCACCACAGTGTCCGATTTCAAATAGGCTTTACAGCGAAAGCACCACAAACGATTATGTTAGGTCACCACCAACAATATTCAGCCATTTTTCCAGCCAAAGAGAGGAGTCACAAAAAGCACAAATAGAGATAAAATTAATCACTAACCTTTGATTATCTTCATCAGATGACACTCATAGGACTTCATGTTACACAATACATGTATGTTTTGTTTGATAAAGTTCATATTTATATAAAATAATCTCAGTATACATTGGCATTGTTCACTAGTTCCAAAACATCCGGTGATATTGCAGAGAGCCACGTCATTTTACAGAAATACTCATTATAAATGTCGATAAATACAATTGTTAGACATGGAAATATGTATATACCTCTCCTTAATGCAACCGCTGTGTCAGATTTCAAAAAACTTTACGGAAAAAGCAAACCATGCAATAATCTGAGACGAACCAGAAGAAAAAAATCCGCTAAGATGGAGTCAACAGAAATCAGAAATAACATTATAAATATTCCCTTACCTTTGACGATGTTCATCAGAATGCACTCCCAGGAGTCCTAGTTCCACAATAAATGCTTGATTTGTTTGATAATGTCCATTATTTATGTCCAAGTAGCTACTTTTGTTAACGTGTTTAGTACACAAATCCAAACGCTCGTGCAAGTCCAGCCTAACGTGGACGAAAACTTCAAAAAGTTATATTACAGGTCAAAGAAACTTGTCAAACTAAGTATAGAATCAATCTTTAGGATGTTGTTATCATAAATCTTCAATAACATTCCAACCGGAGAATTCCATTGTCTTTAGAAATACCATGGAACGCAGGTCGCTATCATGTCAAATGCACATGACCAGGACCTGGCTCTCTGCCAGACCACTGACTCAAACAGTTCCCATCTGGTTCCACAACACAGTAGAAGCCTCATTCAAGTTTATAAAGACGGTTGACATCTAGTGGAAGCCTTAGGAAGTGCAACATAACCAAAATCCCACTGTGTATTCAATAGGTGCTGGGTTGAAAATCGACCAACCTCAGATTTCCCACTTCCTGTTTGGATATACAGTATTAGCAACTGGGACTGAAGAGCAGGCAATTTACTCTGGGCACCTTTCATCCAAGCTACTCAATACTGCCCCTGCAGCCATAAGAAGTTAAAGGCCAGTCACCTTAGTGTATGTAAACTTCTAAAGTTTTGATACAGAGAATTATAAGTTAAATAATCTGTCTGGAAACAATGGTTGGAAAAATGACTTGTGTCATGCACAAAGTAGATGTCCTAACAGACTTGCCAAAACTATAGTTTGTTAACAAGAAATATGTGGAGTGGTTGAAAAACAAGTTAATGACTCCAACCTAAGTGTATGTAAACTAGTTTTAATGACTCCAACCTAAGTGTATGTAAACTAGTTTTAATGACTCCAACCTAAGTGTATGTAAACTAGTTTTAATGACTCCAACCTAAGTGTATGTAAACTAGTTTTAATGACTCCAACCTAAGTGGATGTAAACTAGTTTTAATGACTCAACCTAAGTGTATGTAAACTAGTTTTAATGACTCCAACCTAAGTGGATGTAAACTTTTTAATGACTCCAACCTAAGTGGATGTAAACTAGTTTTAATGACTAACCTAAGTGTATGTAAACTAGTTTTAATGACTCCAACCTAAGTGGATGTAAACTAGTTTTAATGACTCCAACCTAAGTGTATGTAAACTAGTTTTAATGACTCCAACCTAAGTGTATGTAAACTAGTTTTAATGACTCCAACCTAAGTGTATGTAAACTAGTTTTAATGACTCCAACCTAAGTGGATAGTTTTAATGACTCCAACCTAAGTGTATGTAAACTAGTTTTAATGACTCCAACCTAAGTGTATGTAAACTAGTTTTAATGACTCAACCAACCTAGTTTTAATGACTATGTAAACTAGTTTTAATGACTCCAACCTAAGTGTATGTAAACTAGTTTTAATGACTCCAACCTAAGTGTATGTAAACTAGTTTTAATGACTCCAACCTAAGTTGACTTATGTAAACTAGTTTTAATGACTCCAACCTAAGTGGATGTAAACTAGTTTTAATGACTCCAACCTAAGTGTATGTAAACTAGTTTTAATGACTCCAACCTAAGTGGATGTAAACTAGTTTTAATGACTCCAACCTAAGTGTATGTAAACTAGTTTTAATGACTCCAACCTAAGTGGATGTAAACTAGTTTTAATGACTCCAACCTAAGTGGATGTAAACTAGTTTTAATGACTCCAACCTAAGTGGATGTAAACTAGTTTTAATGACTCCAACCTAAGTGGATGTAAACTAGTTTTAATGACTCCAACCTAAGTGTATGTAAACTAGTTTTAATGACTCCAACCTAAGTGGATGTAAACTAGTTTTAATGACTCCAACCTAAGTGTAAACTAGTTTTAATGACTCCAACCTAAGTTGTTAAATGACTCCAACCTAAGTGTATGTAAACTAGTTTTAATGAGTTTTAATGACTCCAACCTGTAAAACTAGTTTTAATGACTCGTGGATGTAAACTGTAAACTAAGTGTATGTAAACTAGTTTTAATGACTCCAACCTAAGTGGATGTAAACTAGTTTTAATGACTCCAACCTAACCTAGTTTTAATGACTCCAACCTAAGTGGATGTAAACTAGTTTTAATGACTCCAACCTAAGTGATGTAAACTAGTTTTAATGACTCCAACCTAAGTGGATGTAAACTAGTTTTAATGACTCAACCTTGACTCCAACCTAAGTGTATGTAAACTAGTTTTAATGACTCCAATAAACTAGTTTTAATGACTCCAACCTAAAACTAGTTTTAATGACTGTAAACTAGTTTTAATGACTCCAACCTAAGTGAATGTACACTAGTTTTAATGACTCCAACCTAAGTGTAAACTGTTTTAATGACTAGTTTTAATGACTCCAACCTAAGTGGATGTAAACTAGTTTTAATGACTCCCTAATGTAAACTAAATGACTGGATGTAAACTAGTTTTAATGACTCCAACCTAAGTGGATGTAAACTAGTTTTAATGACTCCAACCTAAGTGGATGTAAACTAGTTTTAATGACTCCAACCTAAGTGTATAAACTTTTTGTGACTGTAAACTAGTTTTAATGACTCCAACCTCAGTGGATGTAAACTAGTTTTAATGACTCCAACCTAAGTGGATGTAAACTAGTTTTAATGACTCCAACCTAAGTGGATGTAAACTAGTTTTAATGACTCCAACTAAGTGGATATAAACTAGTTTTAATGACTCAACACAAGTGGACAAACTCAGTTTTAATGACTCCAACCTAAGTGTAAAACTAGTTTTAATGACCACCTTCCGGTATGTAAACTAGTTTTAAACCCAACCTAAGTGGATGTAAACTCTTCAATGACTCCAACCTAGGTATGTAAACTAGTTTTAATGACTCCAACCTAAGTGGATGTAAACTAGTTTTAATGACTCCAACCTAAGTGTCTGTAAACTTCCAACTTCCAACTGATGCAGTGGCTGTGAAATCAGCACAACCGGGACAAAGTCAGTTACCTGCCAACCTGAAGGGGAAATGGATCATATCTGAGTGATCAGTGCATATCCTAACAATCAGTGGATACGTTCAAATGTAACAAACAAATATGTTGTTTTTTTGTCTTTCAAGGCTAAACAGGGATTATAAAATGGCTACATGACCCAATAAGGATTATAATTCCCCTCATAATCTACGAGGGATTGTAAAATCACACAATGACCCCATAGTAAGGATTAACAGGACCTTTAGTGGGGGGATCCCCCCAATAGTGTGCAACTGCAACCAGCAATTCGGGGCGCTTCTGCATGTGGGCATTCCTGTACAGCAGGAACGCCACCTCTCGAGCATCCCATTGGTTCCTTCATGAACACCCCCCCATCTCTTTGCATCCTATTGGTTCATGCATTGCTATTTAGCTAGATAGCACATGGGATCGCCCCTGCCTCCCGCCATCTGTGTACAAGAGAAAACCTTACCCGACAGGCAGGGCCAAAGGACACTGTCTACCAGTTGTTCCTGCCTTCCGCTAGCACAGCAGGTGGGAGGCTGGGGCAATACCATGTACTAGCTAGCTTGATGGTTACCGACACAGAGTGCTTGCTAGTTAGCAAGCCAGCGCACATTGTCGCTCCCGCCTGCTATGTACCAGAGTAATCCTTAGGACTAGCTGGCTAAACTAGCACAGTTTCCTTCGATCCTGTCTGCGGAACAGCTGCCCTCGCAGTTATTATCAGAACTGCGGGTAGTGCCCATCTTCTGTGGGGTTTGTAGGCTGCTGTCATTCAACGGTATTGTGCATTAACGCTATCTACTGTACCGGAGTGCCCCCACCTCCCGCCTGTCCTAACTAAAAACAATTGTAATAGAAATATTAGTATGCAGGAAAGCCCCTTATTGTGGGCCTCAATTTCACCCTTCTCGGGGGTCCAGTCATAATATATCCTTACCTTGGCGGCACTGATCTGCTCCTTCCGGAAGCGCTCCAGCGGCATGATCAGCACATCATTGGCATTTTCAATCTGAGCAGAGATGCAGCGATCAGTCACAACACAGCCAGTAACAACACAGCCAGTCACAACACAGCCGATCACACAGGACCTCACTCCCTTTCACTTTTTCCACATTTTGTTACATTACAGCCTTATTCTAAAATTGAAAAAATCGTTTTTTTCCTCATCAATTTACAAACAATACCCTATAATGACCCTATACCCTATAATAATGACCCTATACCCTATAATGACCCTATAATGACCCTATACCCTATAATGACCCTATAATGACCCTATAATGACCCTATACCCTATAATGACCCTATACCCTATAATGACCCTATACCCTATAATGACCCTATAATGACCCTATAATAATGACCCTATACCCTATAATGACCCTATAATGACCCTATAATGACCCTATAATGACCCTATAATGACCCTATAATGACTGTTTTTTAGAGTGCAAATTTACTAACAACAAAAAACGGAAATATCACATTTACATAAGTATTCAGACCCTTTACTCAGTACTTTGTTGAAGCAGTAACTACAGCCTCCAGTCTTCTTGGGTATGATTCTCCAGCTCTGTCAGGTGATGCTACAAGCTTGGCACACCTGCATTTGGGGAGTTTCTCAAATTCTCCTCTGCTGATATTTTTAAGCTCTGTCAGGTTGGATGGGGAGTGCTACTGCACAGCTAATTTAAGATCTCTCCAGAGATATTCAAATCAGGTTCAAGTCCGGGCTCTGGCTGGGTCACTCAAGGACATTCAGAGACTCCTGCAGCCACTCCTGCATTGTATTTCTTAGCTGTGTGCTTAGTGTCATTGTCCTGTTGGAAGGTGAACCTTGCCCTAGTCTGAGGTCCTGAGCACTCTTGAGCAGGTTTTCATCAAGGACCTCTCTGTACTTTGCTCCGCTCATCTTTCCATCAATCTTGACTAGTCTCTCAGTCCTTGCCACTGAAAAACATCCCCACAGCATGATTCTGCCACCACCATGCTTCACCGTAGGGATGGTGCCAGGATTCCTCCAGATGTGACGTTTCCATTCAGGCCAAAGAGTTCAATCTTGGTTTCATCAGACCAGAGCATCTAGTTTCTCATGGTCTGAGAGTCTTTAGGTGCCTTTTGGAAAGCTCCAAGTGGGCTGTCATGTGCCTTTTACTGAGGAGTGGCTTCCGTCTGGCCACTCTACCATAAAGGCCTGATTGGTGGAGTGCTGCAGAGATGGTTGTCTTTCTGGAAGGTTCTCCCATTTCCACAGAGGAACTCTAGAACTCTGTCAAAGTGACTATCGGGTTCTTGGTCACCTCCCTGACAAAGGCCCTTCTACCCCATTTGCTCAGTTTGGCTGGGCGACCAGCTCTAGGAAGAGTCTTGGTGGTTCCAAACTTCTTCTATTTAAGAATGATGGAGGCAACTGTGTTCTTGGGGACCTTCAATGCTGCAGACATTTGTTGGTACCCTTTTACATATCTGTGCCTCGACACAATCCTGTCTCGGAGCTCTACGGACAAATCCTTCGACCTCATGGCTTGGTTTTTGCTCTGACATGCGCTGTCAAATGTAGGAACATATATAGACAGGTGTGTGCCTTTTCAAATCATCTCCAATAAATTGAATTTACCACAGGTGGACTCCAATCACGTCGTAGAAACATCTCAAGGATGATCAATGGATGCACCTGAGCTCAATTTCGAGTCTTATAGCAAAGGGTCTGAATACTTACGTAAATGAGGTATTTCTGTTTTTTTATTTGTAATACATTTGCAAAAATGTCTTAAAACCTGTTTTTAGCTTTGTCATTATGGGGGTATTGTGTATAGATTGCTGAGGGAGAAATGTTTTAATCAATTTTTGAATAAGGCTGTAACATAACAACATTCAATGGGTCTGAAAAGTTTCAGAATGTATATCTGACACTCACCATCCGTGTCCTCTCATCCTCCAGGTTCTGCAACACTCCAGCAAACTCCTGTAGAGACTTTGCTATAGATAGATAGATAGACAGACAGACAGACAGACAGACAGACAGACAGACAGACAGACAGACAGACAGACAGGACAGACAGACAGACAGACAGACAGACAGATTAGACAGGTTACAATACATAATAAGCCAGTGATCATACTATACACAATCTAACGTTCAACAAGTGTGACTTTGCATAACAATGTTATTCATTTGAAATCCTAGTTGACATGCTTGCTTTAGACCAGGTTGTGTTTTCAACTAGCAAGCTACTGATTGTTCCATCCCTGCTCTAGACCAGGGTTTCTCAAACTCGGTCCCGGGGCCACCCCTGGGTGCACATTTTGGTTTTTGCCCTAGCACATAATATCTGATTCAAATAACCAAGTCAGCATCAAGCTCTGATTATCTGAATTAGCTGTGTAGTGCTAGGGCTAAAACCAAAACGTGCCCTCAGGGGGGACGCCGGGACCGAGTTTGGAAAACTCTGGTTTGGATCTAACCTAGCATGACTGCAAAGTTTTGGGTCAGAGTTCTCACTTGAGATGCCACGATCCTGTTCCAACATTCACACGCACGCGACAGAGGAATACCCTCCAAATGTGGAATTCAAGTCTTACATTTTAATTTTAATTAATGAATTAATTTTAAAGGAACCCAAAATATTCCAGGAATGTACTTTTAACATAATGGCAAGTTTATTTAGGTCCTTGAATTTAATCTAACTTGTCAAGGAACCTAATTGCATTTATAACAGTATTTCTGCCCTGCTGGGAAAAAACCCCCAGAAAAGACCAGCATGCTGGTCACCAGCCTTCGCTGTGATTCAGACACTAATGACCAGCCTTCACTGTGATTCAGACACTAATGACCAGCCTTCGCTGTGATTCAGACACTAATGACCAGCCTTCACTGTGATTCAGACACTAATGACCAGCCTTCACTGTGATTCAGACACTAATGACCAGCCTTCACTGTGATTCAGACACTAATGACCAGCCTTTGCTGTGATTCAGACACTAATGACCAGCCTTCACTGTGATTCAGACACTAATGACCAGCCTTCACTGT
>NC_088223.1:85931729-85939229 GCF_036934945.1 Oncorhynchus masou masou | reverse complement strand
GCAGCTACTCTTCCTGGGGTTTATTAGGGATCCCCATTAGTTCCTGCCAAGGCAGCAGCTACTCTTCCTGGGGTTTATTAGGGATCCCCATTAGTTCCTACCAAGGCAGCAGCTACTCTTCCTGGGGTCCAAACACATAAAATAAAGATAAAACAGTCATATAACATTGTTACACCGCTACAGTCTTTAATACAACATGTATAATCCACCATACAACAACATTACAATGTGTGTGTATCCCCATGTGTGTGTGTTTGTACCTGTGTGTGTATGTTACCTTCCTGTGTGTGTTTGTACCTGTGTGGATCCCCATGTGTGTGTGTTTGTACCTGTGGTGTATGTTATCTTCCTGTGGTGTTTACCTGTGTGGATCCCCATGTGTGTTCCTTTGTACCTGTGTGCAGCAGCTACTCTTCCTGTGTTTATTAGGGATCCCCATCATGTTCCTGTGTTTGTACCAAGTGTGTGTATGTTACCATGTGTGTGTGTTTTAGTACCTGTGTGTGTATGTTACCATGGTGTGTGTGTTTGTCCTGTGTGTGTATGTTACCATGTGTGTAAAGTTTGTACCTGTGTGTGTATGTTATCATGTGTGGTGTGTTTGTACCTGTGTGTGTATGTTATCATGTGTGTGTGTGTTTGTACCTGTGTGTGTATGTTATCATGTGTGTGTGTGTTTGTACCTGTGTGTGTATGTTATCATGTGTGTGTGTGTTTGTACCTGTGTGTGTATGTTATAATGTGTGTGTGTGTTTGTACCTGTGTGTGTATGTTATCATGTGTGTGTGTTTGTACCTGTGTGTGTATGTTATCATGTGTGTGTTTTTGTACCTGTGTGTGTATGTTATCATGTGTGTGTGTGTTTGTACCTGTGTGTGTATGTTATCATGTGTGTGTGTGTTTGTACCTGTGTGTGTATGTTATCATGTGTGTGTGTGTTTGTACCTGTGTGTGTATGTTATCATGTGTGTGTGTGTTTGTACCTGTGTGTGTATGTTATCATGTGTGTGTGTGTTTGTACCTGTGTGTGTATGTTATCATGTGTGTGTGTGTTTGTACCTGTGTGTGTATGTTATCATGTGTGTGTGTGTTTGTACCTGTGTGTGTATGTTATCATGTGTGTGTGTGTTTGTACCTGTGTGTGTATGTTATCATGTGTGTGTGTGTTTGTACCTGTGTGTGTATGTTACCATGTGTGCGTGTGTTTGTACCTGTGTGTGTATGTTACCATGTGTGTGTGTGTGTTTGTACCTGTGTGTGTATGTTACCATGTGTGTGTGTGTTTGTACCTGTGTGTGTATGTTACCATGTGTGTGTGTGTTTGTACCTGTGTGTGTATGTTATCATGTGTGTGTGTTTTGTACCTGTGTGTGTATGTTACCATGTGTGTGTATGTTTGTACCTGTGTGTGTATGTTACCATGTGTGTGTGTGTTTGTACCTGTGTGTGTATGTTACCATGTGTGTGTGTGTTTGTACCTGTGTGTGTATGTTACCATGTGTGTGTGTGTTTGTACCTGTGTGTGTATGTTATCATGTGTGTGTGTGTTTGTACCTGTGTGTGTATGTTATCATGTGTGTGTGTGTTTGTACCTGTGTGTGTATGTTACCATGTGTGCGTGTGTTTGTACCTGTGTGTGTGTACCTGTGTGTGTATGTTACATGTGTGTGTGTGTTTGTACCTGTGTGTGTATGTTACCATGTGTGTGTGTGTTTGTACCTGTGTGTGTATGTTACCATGTGTGTGTGTGTTTGTACCTGTGTGTGTATGTTACCATGTGTGTGTGTGTTTGTACCTGTGTGTGTATGTTACCATGTGTGCGTGTGTTTGTACCTGTGTGTGTATGTTACCATGTGTGCGTGTGTTTGTACCTGTGTGTGTATGTTACCATGTGTGCGTGTGTTTGTACCTGTGTGTGTATGTTACCATGTGTGTGTGTGTATGTACCTGTGTGTGTATGTTACCATGTGTGTGTGTGTTTGTACCTGTGTGTGTATGTTACCATGTGTGCGTGTGTTTGTACCTGTGTGTGTATGTTACCATGTGTGCGTGTGTTTGTACCTGTGTGTGTATGTTACCATGTGTGCGTGTGTTTGTACCTGTGTGTGTATGTTACCATGTGTGTGTGTGTTTGTACCTGTGTGTGTATGTTATCATGTGTGTGTGTGTTTGTACCTGTGTGTGTATGTTACCATGTGTGTGTGTGTATGTTACCATGCGTGTGTGTCTCTTCACAGTCATCGCTGTTCCATGTATTTTATCTGTTTTTAAATCTAATTTCACTGCTTGCATCAGTTACCTGATGTGGAATATAGTTCCATGTAGTCGTGGCTCTATGTGGTACTGGACCTGGGGCTTGAGACCTCTGGTGGCATGTCTTGTGGGGTATGCATGGGTGTCCGAGCTGTGTGCTAGTAGTTTAAACACTGCATGTACCTGAGCACACAGAGGTACCTGGACTGCTTATCGCAAAGGTCAAATATAGCTAAGTGCCCATTTGGGGATGTGTGATTTCTGATTGTCTTAACTCACCAGCTGGGCTTCTCAGTCATTATTTTCTTCACCTCAGACAGTAAGTCAACAAAGCCATTTTTTTTTTCATCTATTCAAATTATAATAGTTCCTCACAGTATTTGAAAAATCTTTCCAACACCATCATCCCTCTTGATAGTCAGCGTCGCTGATAAATAGGCTTTACATTTTTATTTAAGCTTTATTTAACTAGGCAAGTTAGTTAAGAAATCATTCTTATTTACAATGACAGCCTACCGAGGAACAGTGGGTTAACTGCCTTGTTCAGGGGCAGAACGACAGGTTTTCACCTTGTCAGTCAAACACTCCTGTCATGTAATCTTGTAAAAGGCGTGTTATTTCAGTTGCTTGGGCAACATTATGTCTCTCAATACGGCGTTTTCTCTTTGAAGAACATATGTCAATTCCATCGAATGACCGCAGCAGCTGGGTTTGTAACGTTGTGCGAATAAAGTGGGAGAAAACCCATCGGAATCCGTCTGGTTTTGAACATGGGATCTGTAAAGAGAATACATGACATACATCATAAGCCGACAGACAAGGACATTATTTTGACTCGGTTAATGTTGTCAATATGACAATACGACACATCCTCTCCAAACTGGCATTTCTTCATTTGTTGATTAAATATTTATAAGTAACAGCCTGAATAATCATAATAAAAATGATAATAACAAAGTGTCACGGCTTGTTTCAAACAGGTTTTATTCAGAAGCATATTTTTAATTTGACCTTTATTTAACTCGGCAAGTCAGTTAAGAACAAATTCTTATTTACAATGACGGCCTGGTAACTGCCTTGTTCAAGGGCAGAACGACAGATTTGTACCTTGTCAGCTCAGGGATTCAATCAAGTGACCTTTCAGTTATTGGCCCAACGCTCTAACCACTAGGCTACCTGCCACCCTGACATTCATCCATGTAAACAAGTGAACATCCAAAATGGTGACCGTCACAGCCCTACTCATCAGAACTAAGATGCTAAATTCACATTGTCCCAAGTCAAAACCACATTGTTGTCCCATGCGATTCATTCTATAATAATACATCATTTGGTGGTGCTAATACTTGTCCTGTTTCACAAATGTACATGTGTATATTAATGTATGAATTGGAAATGTTTTTTTTTACATATCCCAACTCTCTCTGAGACATCCTTGGAGAGCGGGTCACGGCCAGGGTCTACCATTACCAACGGTGACCCTGGAGAAATTAGTGTTAAGTGCCTTGCTCAAGGGCACATTGGCAGAATGTTCACCTTGTTGACTCTGGGATTGAAAATAGCTACCTTTCGGTCACTGGCCCAACGCTCGAACCACAAGGCTACACATATTAAATATGATGAATCACCTGTACAGCCAGTTGGGTTTTTGTAAAGAGATCTCTTGTAAAAGGTGCTGTAACTCAATCCCAGCCAGGGCAGAGGAAAACTTGCCAGGCTACCCAGAGTCCTTGCTCCAGCCAAATGCTATGCAACACCCCCGGGCCAGAGCCAGAACACACATGGGTAATTAGTCTTTGGCTTTGATAGTAAGCATTAAGCTAACCGCTGCCATTACTGTCACGGGACGTTCTGAGATGCCAGAGGAGGAAGGAGAGCGGTCAGGGATACGCACAAAAAATACATGACCTTATTGACTCTCGCCTCTCCAGCCCTCTACCCCCACTTCTCCTCCTCTACCCCCAGATCTCCCCGCCCCACCCCACAATGATGCAGCACAGTCCCGCACTTCTCCAGCCCTCTACCCCCACTTCTCCTCCTCTATCCTCTGCTTCCTGATCTCTGGCCCACCACACAATGATGCAGCACAGTCCCGCCTCAGCCCTCTACCCCCACTTCTCCTCCTCTATCCTCTGCTTCCTGATCTCTGGCCCACCACACAATGATGCAGCACAGTCCCGCCTCTCCAGCCCTCTACCCCCACTTCTCCTCCTCTATCCTCTGCTTCCTGATCTCTGGCCCACCACACAATGATGCAGCACAGTCCCGCCTCTCCAGCCCTCTACCCCCACTTCTCCTCCTCTATCCTCTGCTTCCAGATCTCTGGCCCACCACACAATGATGCAGCACAGTCCCGCCTCTCCAGCCCTCTACCCCCACTTCTCCTCCTCTATCCTCTGCTTCCTGATCTCTGGCCCACCACACAATGATGCAGCACAGTCCTGCCTCTCCAGCCCTCTACCCCCACTTCTCCTCCTCTATCCTCTGCTTCCAGATCTCTGGCCCACCACACAATGATGCAGCACAGTCCTGCTCTCCAGCCCCTGGAACACAAACCACAGGGCCCCTGAAGAGAGACACAGACCTGCAATGATGAATCCGCCAGATGCCTGCACCCAAGCAAACAGAGCAATTTAAACATGACAAACGGCAGTAGCAGTACACATTGACGGTGTCAGTGAAAGTCTGTCAGCAGTAGGATGGAGTGGGAGCTGCAGTGTGTGGGGGGGTGGGGGTATAAGAAAAACATGGCTGAAGCTTACCACAGCTCTTTAGGTTATGTGTGTTTTAGACTGGAGTGGTCCAGGTGTCTGGTAGTGCCAACTACTGACTAGACGTGTGTGTGTGAGACATGGCCGAGGTTCCCATGTCCCCATCACCAGGACACAGTTCACCACACAGTAGGCCTAATCTCACCCAGTGCACCGACAAAGGCTTTTGTGATGCAAATGCAGACACAAACACGCTGACCCCACAGTGCTGTCTGTGAGTATGTGTGCCTCTGTGTCCCTGACTATGTGACTCCACTTTAAGGCCATGTAACCATATCAACAGGATATTAACAAGCAGCCAGAGTGCTACGCAGCACTATATATAAACACTATTCATTCAGGAAAACAAAGGCATATTTCAGCAGGAACACAGCATTGGATTTGTCTCAACTCCTGACTTGACCCAGGCAGCTGAGGAAACCAATGATTACAGTTTTACCTGGAAGGAAGAGAGGCTAAAGTACAGTCACCTCAGTTTGGGCTGTGACTACAGTCACTTCAGTTTGGGCTGTGACTACAGTCACTTCAGTTTGGGCTGTGACTACAGTCACTTCAGTTTGGGCTTTGCTATGTGACTACAGTCACTTCAGTTTGGGCTGTGACTACAGTCACTTCAGTTTGGGCTTTGCTATGTGACTACAGTCACTTCAGTTTGGGCTTTGCTATGTGACTACAGTCACTTCAGTTTGGGCTTTGCTATGTGACTACAGTCACTTCAGTTTGGGCTTTGCTATGTGACTACAGTCACCTCAGTTTGGGCTTTGCTATGTGACTACAGTCACCTCAGTTTGGGCTTTGCTATGTGACTACAGTCACTTCAGTTTGGGCTTTGCACCTATTTGGGCTGTGACTACAGTCACCTCAGTTTGGGCTTTGTGTGACTACAGTCACCTCAGTTTGGGCTGTGACTACAGTCACTTCTACAGTTTGCCTTTGCTATGTGACTACAGTCACTTCAGTTTGGGCTTTGCTATGTGACTACAGTCACTTAAGTTTACAGGCTTTGCTATGACTACAGTCACTTCAGTTTGGGCACTACAGTCACTTCAGTTTGGGCTTTGTATGTGACTACAGTCACTTCAGTTTGGGCTTTGCTATGTGACTACAGTCACTTCAGTTTGGGCTTTGACTATGTGACTACAGTCACTTCAGTTTGGGCTTTGCTATGTGACTACAGTCACTTCAGTTTGGGCTTTGCTGACTATGTGACTACAGTCACTTCAGTTTGGGCTTGCTACAGTGACTACAGTCTGTCTGTGACTATGTGTGACTACAGTCACTTCAGTTTGGGCTGTGACTACAGACTAGTTTGTGACTACAGTCACCTCAGTTTGGGCCATGTAACAGTCACTTCAGTTTGGGATATTAACACAGTCACTTCAGTTTGGCTTTGCCAGAGTGGGCTGTGACTACAGTCACTAGAGTTTAAATGTGACTACAGTCACTAGTTTGGGCTGTGACTACAGTCAGGAAAACAAAGGATATTTCAGCAGGAACACAGTCACTTCAGTTTGGATTTTGCTATAACAGAGTCCCATTTGGGCTGTGACTACAGTGTCACTTCAGTTGGGCTGTGACTACAGTCACTTCAGTTTGGGCTGTGACTACTTCACGTTTGGGCCACTATGTGACTACAGTCACTTCAATTTGGGTGGTCACTTCAGTTTGGTGACTACAGAACCCAGTTTGGGCTGTGACTACAGTCACGTTTGGGCTGTTGAGAGACAGAGACTACAGTCACTTCAGACCGACTGAGACTACAGTCACAGGATTTGCTATGTGACTACAGTCACTTGCTTTGGGCTGTGACTACAGTCACTTCAGTTTGGGAAACCAAGCCCATTACAGTTTTACTTGAAGGAAGGAGGCTGAAGTACAGTCACTTCAGTTTGGGCTGTGACTACAGTCACCTCAGTTTGGGCTTTGCTATGTGACTACAGTCACCTCAGTTTGGGCTTTGCTATGTGACTACAGTCACTCAGTTTGGGCTGTGACTACAGTCACTTTTGGGCAGTTTGGGCTTTGCTATGTGACTACAGTCACTTCAGTTTGGGCTGTTGCTTCAGTTTGGGCTTTGCTATGTGACTACAGTCACCTCACACTTCAGTTTGGGCTGTGACTAAGCACTTCAGTTGAATTGCTTCAATTTGGGCTGAGACTACAGTCACTTCAGTTTGGGCTTTGCTATGTGACTACAGTCACTTCAGTTTGGGCTTTGCTATGTGACTACAGTCACCCAGTTTGGGCTGTGACTACAGTCACTTCAGTTTGGGCTTTGCTATGTGACTACAGTCACTTCAGTTTGTCTTTGCTATGTGACTACAGTCACTTCAGTTTGGAGACAGACTAACACTACAGTCACTGAAATGTTGGGCTTGGCAATGTGACTACCTCTGAGACAAATTGAGAGAGACAGAAAGAAAGAAAGAAAGAGAAGAGAGGAAAGAAAAAGAACAGAAAGAGAAAGAAAGAGAGA